>NC_058407.1:73256737-73302892 GCF_002201575.2 Neomonachus schauinslandi | reverse complement strand
CCCCCCCGCCTTTTGTTACATTGCGCTTGTTTCAGATGTTACTCCAAACAAGCTAATCCAGGAGATGACCTATATGACAGACATCATGTTTCCCTCAAAACCGCCCCTCCACTCTTAACCATTATCCTTTTTTTGACCCACACTGGTGTAACTCAACGCACTCATCAGGTTTCAGCATGAATTTAATTGTCCTAGGGAGGTATTCTCTGATTTACCTCTCTAAACTAGGGTAGCGCCCCCCCGCCCCACCCCCATAATATGCTTCCGTAGTATTCTTTGAAAAGCTTGCTTAATTTGCTCATTGTCTATTTTCTCTATCTAGGGGTAGAGATCATGGCCTTCTGTTCCTTGCATAAAGCTTGGAACACTGCACACAATTGGTGCTCAATAAATATTGGCTGAACAAATAAACTCTATGATCAAAAAGACTTGATTCCTCGTGTAACTGGATCTTTGCCCTATAACATTCCCGAACAGTCCTTCTGACGCTCCCAGACCGGCCTGAAATCTAGCCTGAACGCATCTTAAACTCAAGGCTTTTGCTATGTGAGGGGGTAAAAACCTGACGCTGCTGAAATTCCCAGTGACATAAAAACTGCCACCAAAAAAGAACAAAAGAATACTGATGTAGCTTGTTTCTGATGTTACTGCCTGCTCAGCCTCTTAGAGGGAAAATAAATGGATTTTTAAGATTAGATTTGCAGAAATGAGAAATAGAAAAAGGGATAAAAGTAGGTAGCTGGCAAATCCACGTTTCATATCTCACAGGAGACTTCCTCTCTAAAAGATCATGTTCTAACCAGGAAGGGTAGACAGGCAAAAATCCTACAAAGACATAACCTCAATAAAGTGGGACTTTTTGTTTGAGGTCTTTGATTGGGGTAAATGGAGGCGCTTTCAGGTAAACAAACCTGGAGAACCTGAGCAATAAGAAAGAGACGAGAACAGGAAAACTACAAACAATGATTCAATCAACTCCGCAGGTGTTGTCAAGGTCCCGGTTGGGTGCTAGCCACTGAGGTAGAACAGGTGACTCACGCCCTTCAGGAGGTCGCGGCTTGTAACCTGTAGCTCCGCAGACCTAGTTTAAGAAAACGCAGCTGCGCGCTCACCTCTGCTGTGCATCTGCCGCCGCCAGGACGCCTGCTGAAGTGCGAGGAAGATGCTTCTTTTTATCAAGGCAACAGAAACGCAGTGTCACTTGTCCACTTACCTCCGTGCTGTTGTTTTTCGCAGTGGCTCCCTCCACTGATTTATTAAACATTCACTGGGGGCCAGGCTCTGTGCTACGTGAAATGAAGTAACAAAATTGCAGCTTCTTTTCTGTTTCTTGTCGTTATTCCTTTTCTATAGAAAAAGCAACGCTGTTGTAAATTCCTAGTAGAGTAACATTTGGGGTCCTCCGCTCTGCTTCTCTTCTATGTACAGCTAGCAGCAGAACTTAGAGTCCAGCCCCTACTCTGGCAGCTTCTTCCAGACACGGCAGAGGACTGGAAGGAGATTTATGATCGCTGTCCTCCAGGAACTTAGAGCAAAGTTCAAGAAACAGGATCAATCATTTAAAAAAAGAGAGAGAGAGACTTTTATCCCCTTTTCTATTTCTCATTTCTGCAAATCTAATCTTAAAAATCCATTTATTTTCCCTCTAAGAGGCTGAGCAGGCAGTAACATCAGAAACAAGCTACATCAGTATTCTTTTGTTCTTTTTTGGTGGCAGTTTTTATGTCACTGGGAATTTCAGCAGCGTCAGGTTTTTACCCCCTACCATCCTGAGCAAATTGACCCTTTCACTCATCATGTCTGCCTCCTCCAACTCTCTTACTTTCATTGATTGCTGGTTTTGCAAGCTCAGAGAACAATCTTTCTAGCAAGCTGCTTACACCGAATCATACCCGTTCTGATCTTTTGAGAGCAACTGGGTCTTCACAAATGTTTATTTTATTATCGTTTTTTTTAAGATTTTATTTATTTATTTGACAGAGAAAGGCACAGCAAGAGAGGGAACACAAGCAGAGGAAGTGGGAGAGAGAGAAGCAGGCTTCCCGTGGAGCAGGGAGCTCGATGAGGGGCTCGATCCCAGGACCCTGGGATCATGACCTGAGCCGAAGGCAGACGCTTAAGGACTGAGCCACCCAGGCGCCCCGCAAATGTTTATTAATAATGGTTTCAATCAAAACAGGAGAGGTCCTGGTTTTTATTTCTTCTCAATCTGGAGTTTCCCCTTCTCATTTGGCTGTTGTCAGTTGAATAAACAGGCTCGTGCGTATTTATTACTTGGCTAAGAAAAGCAAGGTGTTCAGTCACAAGTGTTGCCGGAATCTCAGGGAATTGGGCTTTTCACGTTCAGGCAGGATGGCTTTGTGATGGATGGTTCCCTGGGCTCTTTCAACTCTGCTTTCTGCTGTTTCTCTTTCTCCAGCCCATTGCATGCCGCTGTTCATCTTGCAAGATGTCTGACATTTTAAGAGCTGGGACAAACCACTTAAAGAGAGAAGGAGCTGGGGAAAGAGAGAAATCATTCAAGTAGATTGGCATGTTCCTGGAGCTGTGACAAGCTAGTTCCTGGTTCATGTGTCAAACACTGTGCCTACCTTCCCTTATTTGGTCCTCATAAAAGCTATACGAAGTAGACGCATTTTACTGACATGAAACTGAGGCTCGAGGCAGTTAAATATCCTCCTCAAAGTCCCACGATTACTGGGGAGTAGAGCTCAGAGTGAGCCTGTCCTCCAAGTTCATGCAGGTTGCTGTGCATCCATAGAGCCCTTGGCACAGTGCACTATTGTTATGTCTTCCCTTTTCTTTCTCTCAGCTGATCTCTGAACGCCTAAAGAATGTGCATGCTGTCCTTTTTCTATCCCAAGAAACTACTTCAATTCCTGACATATGGTGAGCACTCAATGATATTATGGAGAGCATAAATGAATGAATTGTCTGTTTGCTCCTCCTACCAGACTGTAACAATCAGACTGACTAATAGAAAGGAGGCCTTTTTAGTAATGAGGTACTATACAATGTCAAATTGATGTTGACGTTGGTAGCTGTTTGAGTTTTATTACTAAGTTGTATCTTTTGAAATAAAATACTGTATTCTACTAATTTTTTGTCTTCTATACCGCCCAGCTGGATCCTAAGAGTTGGACGCATTTGGTAAGTATTAGTTCATTGAATGAACGTAGGATGATTTGTAATAGTAAGACATGAAAAAGCCCTTGACAAACATTTTGCTTTTAAAAGATCATTCTGGCAAGAGAGAAGGCTATTTGGGAGGAGGTAGGTGTAAACATAATGGGGAGACTAGATCAGAAGCTATAGAGGATAAATTATGAAGACTTGACCCCCAAAGATGTCAAAGACGTTGAAGCAACGTCTTTTTATATATCTGCCTAATCTCCCAAGGTATACAATACAGTGTATAGGAATCAGAACAATGATCATTAACATGTCTGGAGGGACCAAATACTTTTCACTTGGTCATAAGTGAATTTAACAGTATTTAAAAAAAATTTCCTAAAAAAGACAAGAGAACAATATATTTTTAATTTTTTATTGCTATGTTGATCACCATGCATTACATCATTAGTTTTTGATGTAGTGTTCCAGGATTCATTGTTTGTGCATAACACCCAGTGCTCCATGCAGAACGTGCCCTCTTTAATACCCATCACCAGGCTAACCCATCCTCCCACCCCCCTCCCCTCTAGAACCCTCAGTTTGTTTTTCAGAGTCCATTGAAGAGAACAATATTTTTAACATAGGTTTTTTTTTTTTTTGAAAGCTTTTGCAAAAAATAGACTATCCTAATTAGCGTTCAATTGTGCAACAGTAAGTGGGAATGGCAGGTTGTACCTTTCCCTTTAGGATAAAGCTCCTCTGGGGCCTTCCCATCTGCTTCTGCTTTGGTTTGAGGCAATTTCTCTATTTCAATCTGTATATGGGTTCTACTTTCATTTCATGTTTCACTTGCCTCGTGTAGAAGAGAATGCCAAATCTTAGAGCTGAGAAATGAGATGCTGTAATGATAGTTCGGCTCCTTGTGTTGTCATAGCGTTCTAAATATTGAAGAAGAGGATCCAGCTAAAAATCATTTTCAGGTATTGATGTTAATATTGCTATTAAAGAAAGTGCCAAGGTGCTTGCATATCATTCCACAGTTGGCAAACTGATCTACCATATGGCTTCAGAATATCTTCTTGACTATATCACAAGGAATAGAAATCTTTTTAAATACAAAAGGGCCTTAATATTGTGAGGTATAAATTATATGGACCCATCAAAGTGAAAAATATGCCCACATTCTGCTATTGTTGCTTATAATTCAGAAAATTTGTCCTAAAGAGAAAGATGCCAGAATGATGAAAAAAGAGATTCAAATAATAAAGAGCGTAGAAAATTAAGGAGAGGAATGAGATTTGACTGTGTCTGACATATTTTTATATGCACATACCCATGTGATTTCATATAATAATGCTCATCTGTCAGAAAAACACCTGGCAAATATCTGTTTTATATGAGTTGATTTTTTTTTTTTTTTGTGGATGGCTAGCAAAACAAGAACAAAGCAAAATGAAACAAAATAAAAATTGAGAGAGATCTCTAATTAGAAAACTCATTAAGAGGAATCTCAAAGTTTCCTCTCAATATTGATTGAGTAAGTATTCTCATTTTATTGGAAGAAAACTGATTCTCAGCGTGTCTGAGGCAGTTGCCAAGAGTCACACATTACCAGAGCTGGGCCATCTCAGTCATGGCTCTTTATCCAATGTATTTTGTCTTTTTAGGGAGGCAGAGTAGCATACTAAGAAAATCACTAGTCTAGGAGATTAAAACCAAAAAAAAAAAAAAAACTTATACTGAGGCTTTGTTCTCCCCTGACTAAATGGGTAACCTTGAGAAAGTCTTTTGAATTTTCAGGACCTCAGCTTCCTTGCGTAAGTGGAATACCTACAGAGACAAAGTACTAGATAAGATGCAAGATCATTTTTAAATGGTGATTTGCTGCAGAAGGAACTTTAAATTTTTAAAACTGCAAACTAACATCCTGTAATCCTCTGTGCATCAGTATAATACAGATGTAGAGAATTCCATCCTAAATGATAAAGTAAGGAGACTCCACAGAAATAAAAAATCACTTCTTTCTGTTTCATTTACACCCATTCACTCTTATGCTGAGTAAAAGCCTCCCTCATGTTAGAGGAAACGTGTTAATCAAAATATACTGAAGATGTAAGGGAGAAATCACTGGAAAACCCAGAGTACCTCAAACTTCATCTCCTAAACAAACTTGGTATCTTTATACCTGTTTCAGCCTTCTCTGCCTACTAACATCTCCTAAAATATATTTCTCCAATGTTCTTAGTTAAAAACCTCAGTCATCTTGTACTTCCTCCCTCTCTACCTCCCAAGTCAAACCATACCACTTTAGTTTCATGAATTCAGGTTTAACTACTCCTGCTCATGGAATAGGGCATACTTTGAAGCTTGTCCCCTGTGATGGCTTCACCTCCACAGCGTCCGAACTCCCTTTATTTCATCAGTGAACCTTTAAAGTGGTTTTGATCAGTCTGCTCGCCCCCAGCCATTCTCATCCTTGTGGACATCTCACCTGTGCTGTGTGCCTGGTAAATTCAAATCCCAATCCTTCTAATGATCTAAGAAGCCTTTGTCAGTCAGGCACTAAATATTTTTCAGATGTGAACTCTGAAACTCTAACTTCATCTGCTCACATTTCCTTTCCATCGTCCTCAAACTTTGAACAGCCCTTGTTATCTTTCTCATGATTCTTGAACATTGGATTTCTCCACGACTCATGCTCTTGTCCATATTATTTTATATGCAATTCTTCTCTCCAACTTTCTAGAAAGTTTCCCTTTACTTTCCTGACCCATGACTCACTCTTTAACTTGGACTATCATTGTTCTTTAACCTTCCTTTTTGTGTCATACTTATTTTTTCCCTGAGATATATTTTACATAGCAGAAAATTCACCATTTCAGTGTGTACACTTCAGTGACTTAGTATATTCATTAGCTTGTGCAACCATCATCACTATTTCATTCCAGAACATTTTCATCATCCCCAAAAGAAACCCCATACCAATTAGCAGTTATTCTCCCTTTCCTCCTCTATTCAATCCCTGATCTATTTCTATCTCTTTGGATTTTGCCTATTGTGAACATTTCATATAAATGGAATACGACCTTTTGTATCTAGCTTCTTTCACTTAGCATATTTTCAGGTTCATCTGTAGTTGTGTCTGTATCATGCTGTAGCACATATCAGTACTTCATTCTCTTTATGGCTGAATAATATGCATTGTAAGGATACACCACATTTTATTTATTCATTAATTGATGGACATGTGGGTTGTTTCTACTTTGGGGTTATTATGAATAATGCTTGTTATGCCTATCTTCAAATCAATTTAATTTGTTTTATTAATATTACTACAAATCTTCTAATAACTTCTAATAAGCACCTTTCTCTATTCTTGAGCCCCACTATCCAGAGGAAATCATTTTTTAACCTCCTGATATTTACATTCATTTTCCAAAATGACCTAATACTTTTTTTTTTTCAATTCTAGACATAATTTATTGGTAGTCTACCAGAGAAGAGAAATACTCAGCACTGTTCCATCCTATCCATATTTTCTCTCCCCTATTTTTCAAATTATTTTACAAGTTTTTGTTATTTCAATAACCAGCATACAAATCACCATGTCATGTAACTATTTTCCACAGCTGACCCATCTGGGTTAGCACATTATGACCATATAGTATTTATTTGTAATACAGATAGCTATTCATAAGGAATAGCATGGAGGACATTAGGGGAAGGAAGGGGAAAATGAAGGGGGAAAATCAGAGGGGGAGACGAATCATGAGAGACTATGGACTCCAAGAAACAAACTGAGGGTTTTAGAGGGAAGGGAGTGGGGGGATGGGTTAGCCTGGTGATGGGTATTAAGTTGGGCATGTACTGCATGGAGCACTGGGTGTTATATGCAAACAATGAATCGTGGAACACTACATCTAAAACTAATGATGTAGTGTATGGGGATTAACATAACATAATAAAATAAAATAAAATTTAAAAACATACAGATAGCTATTGCATACGAATGTATGCGTCTCTGTGTGTGTACTATTCACAGCTGACCCAATGGGTTTGCAATACTCTCTACTAAAATTCTGAGGTCAATCTGATTTCTGTTTTTTTGGTTTTTATTTGTTCGGTTTGTAGGGGGATTTTTATTTTTCTTGTTTTGATTTTGTTGTTGTTGTTATTCTCTTTGAAGCCATTTTAGAAACTTCTCTATATCCTCCAGAGTTCTGGGTAGGAAGTATATGTGCATATTTTGTTTATTGTGTTGGCCACTTTGTGATCTAGAAACACATCTTTCAGTTACAGAAATTTTTCTTGTATTATTCTTTGATAATTTTTCTTACCTTTGTTATTCTGATTTTGGATTGCCTAGAATCCTTCCCTAGTTATTATTTTTTTCTATAATAAATGTCTTGGTCTTTTTTGTCTCTTTTCTGTGAAAATTCTTTGGCAGATTTATCAAGTCCTTTTTTAGATAAAAAAATTAGTTCTTTTAAAAATTTCTAGGAACTTGGTCCTTTTTTAAGTTTTTATTTAAATTCCAATTACTTAACATACAGTGTAATAGTAGTTTCAAGTGTACAAAATCGTGATTTGCACTTCCATATCACCCTGTGCTCATCACAACAATTGTGCTCCTTAAGTAGCCCCCCCCGCACATCTACCTCCCTCCTGGTAACCATCAATTTGTTCTCTATAGTTAAGAGTCTATTTTTGTTTGTTTGTTTGTTTGCCTCTCTCTCTCTCTTTTTCCTTTTGCTCATTTGTTTTGGTTCTTAAATTCCACATATGAGTGAAATCATATAGTCTTTGTCTTTCTCTGACTTATTTTGCTTAGCATAATACTCTCTAGCTCGGTCCATGTCATTGCAAATGGCAAGATTTCATTCTTTTTTAGGACTGAGTAATATTCTATTGTGTGTGTACATGTGTGTGTGCCACCTCTTCTTTATTCATTCATCAGTTGATGAGCACTTGGGCTGTTTCCATAATTTGGCTATTGTAGATAGTGCATTTATCCCTTTGAATTAGTATTTTTGTATCCTTTGGGTAAATACCTAGTAGTGCAATTGCTGGATCATAAGGTACTTCTATTTTTAACTTTTTGAGGAAACTCCATACTGTTTTCCAGAGTGGCTGCAGCAGTTTGCTTTCCCACCAACAGTGCAAGAGGATCCCCTTTCTCCACATTCTCTCAACACAGGTTGTTTCTTGTGTTGATTTTAGCCATTCTGACTGGTGTGAGGTGATATCTCGTAGTTTTGATTTGTATTGCCCTGATGATGAGCGATGTTGGAGCTTCTTTTCATGTGTCTGTAGGCCATCAGTATGTCTTCTTTGGAAAAATGTCTATTCGTGTCTTCTGCCCATTTTTAAATTGGATTATTCTCTAAGAACTTTGTCTTAATCTTTGTCACTTCTCTTACTATTTTTCTTAAGAAATAAAATGATGTTTGGTTTTGTGGATGCACTCTCTTTCTGAGATTTTTTTCTTATTTATTACTTTTAGCTTCTATATTTCTGGACTTTTCTCAAATCTCTAGTAATTCTTAGCTATCCATTCATGACAATAAAATAAAAGGCATGAGGTAATCTTATCACTTCTATTTTGGGGGGGCAGGGAACATTTCTCTTGAATAATACTATGGTCCAGCTATAATCTTGACTGATTATTCTTTGAGTCTGATGTATAGCCATCATCCTGTGATTTCACCATTTTTCGATTATACATCTTCATCCACTTCTTGTCATGGATATTCTGTTTACCATGTCTTTCTCGTTCTTGGTTTATTCTTTCATTTTACAGGAGCATATTGATAGTGCTTCACGAAAAAGATGGATAAGAGGTAACATTTTTTGTAATATTGTACATATGAAAATAGCTTTTTTCTGCATTCACACTTGATGGGTGGTTTGCCTGCATATAAAATTCTAGATTAAATTGTTTTCTGAATTATATAAGCAGTGATTAATTTTCCACTAGTTTCCACCATTACAATTAAGAATTGCAAAATCACCCTGATTCCAAATTACCTTTTATGTTAACTACGCTCTCCCATCTTTGGAAACCTGTAGCATCATCTATTTGTCCCCAGAATTCTAAAGTCTTCCTGTTATGTGTATTGGTGTAAGTCTATTTTCACCATGTGCGTTGCTAGACCCTTTGAATCTAAAAAATCATGCCCTTATGGTTTGCAATTTGTTCTTAGATTCTTTCATAGGTGGTATCTTCCCCAAGGTTTCTCAAATATTGGGTATCCTGAGTCAATTCTATAATTTACTTCTACTGACATTTTCATTTCTGGATTCATATTTTTAAATTTAAACAACAAAAAAAGGAGAGGAGAAGAGAAAAAAGAAGAAAAAAAAGAAAAGACAATAGAAAGCTGATGGACAAATAGTAATTGGTTTATGATGCTTGAGAAGGCTAATAATAAGAATTTATAAAAGGCAAATCCAACCCAATTTATACTGAATAATTCCTTCCAAATCTTAGGAATCAGCAGCACCTGGTTTTCTTAACATGTGAAAACAGAAGAAACTACAATAAAGAAAACTGGTTGAAAATTTAAGAAACCATTAAATCCCCAGATCCTCTTTCCAAAATAACTAATGTTCCTGATTTTCACCTTTTTGTTTGTTTCACAGTTACAAGTTCTCTCACATCTCTCAAGCTTGCTTGTGTCTTTGTTGTTTGTTTCTACTTACTTGTTTTGGTCCATCTCTTTCATATTAATGCCTTCCTCAAACGTTGGACAATTCCTTTTTATATGCTCATATTTAAGAATGTGGGACAAAAAAGTGCTGTTTGGAAGGCTCTGTGTTGGAGCCTTGTCAGCTATGTGTTTCACTGTAGGAAGATTAGACTGGCTTATTTATTTATGAAATCTTGATGTAAATATTTTTAAGTCATCCATTGGAATGATTATATTCCCTAAAAATGACTTTTCCAAATGTTCTGTCAAGCAGGCATAAACATATCTACCAATGATCTGGAGCTGAGTTGAAAAAGTAGTCTGTGGGTCTCTGAATCTAGTCTGCACACATTTTCCTAAACCCCTTTGTTCATAGTACAGAACATAAGACCTCAATTGTGCTTGGTGTCACCAAGTCCAAAAACAAATAACAAACAAAAATCCTCTATCTTCCAAAGAAAGAAACTATTCAGTGTGAGAAATCTCCTGGCTGTGTGGAGGGTAGGGAAGAGATCTGATCATTCAATTCTTTCTTAAATTGTTAACTAGTGTACCTTATCTACCTCCTCCATTATTTCCTCTTTCAGTGGAAACCAGTGTCACTATTTTTTTTTTTCAGTCCTTAGGGGATTCTTGCTATAAACTAATTGAATCTTGGCCTTAGAAATTTCTATTAAGTCCTTTCTTAGATGTGCTAGTCAGTTACCATTTGCCCATTGTTTTCCAGCTTCCGAAATTTTTTTCTGCTGTTTTCTCTTTTCCTATTCTCCCATTATCTGTTGATTTACTAAGGAAAAAAAAAAAAACAAAACAATTTCTGTGCTTAAAATGGCATTTTGGGATGGAGAAAATTAGATTTGTGTGTTTTCAATCAGCCTACTTACAAGATGTTTATGTTGGTTTCAGTATGAACTTTCAGTGGCTGTTATGATTTTTCCTCACATCTTTTTTTTTTTTAAGTAGGCTCCACAACCAGCATGGAGCCCAATTCAGGGCTTGAACTAATGACCCTGAAATCAAGACCTGAGCTGAGATCAAGAGTCAGACGCTTAACCAACAGCCTCCCAGGCACCCCATCCTTATGCCCTTTTATATTCCCTCCTCCCACCTTACATCCCTCCCTCTCATCCTCTAGACAAATTATGAAATATTTTATCACTATACATTATTTTACATTTTCTAGAATTTTACGTAAATGGAGTCACACAATATTTGCTCTTTTTGCCTGTCTTCTTTAATTCAATATAATTATTTCAAGAGCTATCCATGCCATTGCCTGTATCAATAGTGTAATAATTTTTTATTGCAGAATAAGATTCCATTGTATATATTGAATACATTGTATTACAATGTATAAATACAACTGTTAAACCTTCAACTGTGAGTGGACATTCCTGTTGTTTACAGTTTGGGGCTGTTACAAATAAAGCTGTCATGATCATTCCTGCACAAGTCTTTTTATGGTTATATGCCTTCATATATTTTGCATAAATGTCTAGGAATGGAACAGCTAGATCATATGGTAAGTATTATGTTTGACTTTTAACAAACTGACAAATTACTTTCCAAAGTGACTGCATCATTTTACATTGTCACCAGAAATGTACAAAGATCCCAGCAACTTTCCATTCCGGTCTTGCCAACACTTGCTATGGCTAAGTCCCTTCAATTTTAGACATTCTAATAAGAGTGTAATGAAGAGCACCTCGGTGGCTCAGATAGTTAAGCATCTGCCTTCGGCTCAGGTCATGATTCCCGGGGTCCTCGGATCGAGCCCCAAGTCAGGCTCCAGGCTTGGCGGGAATCTGTTTCTCCCTCTGCCTCTCCTCCTCTCTCTCTCTCTCAAATGAATAAATAAAATATTTTTTAAAAAGAGTGTAATTATTTTATTCTTCCCTAAAGACTAATGGTGTTGAACATCTTTTCATGTGTTTATCATTTGTATATCTTCTTTGATGAATTTTTTGGTTAATTTTTTTTTCATTTCTTATTAGATTGTTTGCTTTCTTATTACTGTTTCAGAAGCCTTTATGTATTTTAGATTCAAAATCTTTATCAGATATGTGTTTGCAAATATTTTATTCTAGTGTGTGGCTTTTTTTCCCCATGCTTTTAGCAGTATCTTCCAAACAATGGCAACAAATTGTTAATTGAAGTCTCATTTATCATTTTTTTCTCTATGGATCATGCTTTTGGTATTCTATCTAAAAAATTATTGCCCAACCCAAGGTCACAAAGGTTTTTTTCTATGTTTTCTTTATATTTCTTATAGTTTTTAGTTGCAGATTTTCATCTATTATCCATTTTTATTTAATTTTGATATATGTCACAAGGTAAAGATCTTTTGTTTTTGTTTTATTTTTGTCAGTGCAGTTTTTCCAGCACATTTTGTTGAAAAGATAATCTTTTATCCACTGAGTTGCCTCTGCATCTCTGCCAAAAATCGTCTTTACATGTGTGAGTGTATATCTGGAGTGTCTATTCTGTTCCACTGATAATAGTTTTCTATCATGACTACAAACACACTGTCTCGGTTACTAAAACTTTATAATAAGTCTTGAAATCAAGTAGAATTAGTCCTCCAGTTTTGTTCTTTTTCAAAGTTGTTTGGGCCATTCTTAGTCATTTACATCTCCAAGCAAGTTTTGCAATTTTGTGTCAATTTCCACAAAAAAAACCCAAAAAACAAAAAAAACAAAAAACAAGAAAAACCTTACTGATCTTTGTATTGAGATAGTTGAATCTCTAGATCATTTAGAGAGACCTGAGCTCATAATGACACTGTTTTTCCACCCAGAACACAGTATATCTCTTCTTTAATTTCTCTAAGAAATATTTGTAATATTCAGTGTCTTGGTCTTTCATATCTTTTGTTAGATTTTTCTCTTAGCATTTCATATTTTTATGTTATTGTAATGATGTTTTAATTCAATATTTGATGATTTGTTTTGTTTCATTGTCTATAGAAATATTAATATATTTGCATATTTGTCTTCTATCTTGAAATGTATGTTCTAGTAGTTTTTTTATAGATTCCATCAAATTTGCTATATGGCCAATCACGTTATCTGTAATGACAACTTTACTTCTTCCTTTCTGATCTGGATGCTTTTTTTTTTTTTTGGTTTTGCTTGTTACAACACTGGGAACCTCCATTATAATGCCTTCAGTACAATGTTGAACAGAAACGGTGAGTTCCTGATCTTGAAGGAAAAGCACTCAGTCTCTCCCCATTAAGTATGATATTTATATTAGGTTTTCCATAGATGCCCTTTATCAAGTTAAAGAACTTCCTTTCTACTCATATTTTTTGTGGAGAATTTTCACTGGGTATAGAATTCTAGGTTGAAAGTGTTTTTACTTTTAGTGATTTAAAGTTATTGTTCCCCCCATCTTCTTGCTGGGGGTGTTTTTTATGGGAAATCTGCTATCAGCCTTTGTTCTTCTCTGTGTCCCCTGCCCCCACCCTCCAGACTCAGCTGCCTTTAAAACCTCTTATCACAGTGTTTGAACCATTTGGTTATGATGTGTCTTAATATAGTCTTCTTTTTTTTTCAGGGTGCTTTTTGAATTATTGAGTTTATGGTTTTCATTAAATTCAGAAAAATTTTAACCAAGATTTTGTCAAATATTCTCCCATGCTCACTTTTCTCTCTTCTTTAGAAACTCAAATTACATTTATATGAGGTTGCTTGAAGTTGTTCTCCTGTTCACTGATGTTCTGTTCACTTAGTTTTAGATCTCTTTCCTCTATATGTTTCATTTTGGATAGTTTCTATTGCTCTGCATTAGAAACTCTTTTTCTGCATTTGTTCCACATCATCTAATCTGTCACTAATTGCATCCAATACATTTTCCATGTCACAATTTAGAAGTTCAGTTTGAATTTTTTATATCTTCTATGTCTTTTGCTACTTAATTTTTGAGTATATAGAGTAGTTATAATAGCCATTTTAATGTCCTTTAATGGGTCAGTTTCAACTGATTAAGTTTTATCCTAATTATGAATCATAATTTCCTGTTTCTTTGTCTGACTGATGTATTAATCAGGTTTCTCTAGAGAAACAGAACGAATAGTATACATATATGTAAGTGTATATATGTCACACAGATATATATCCCACATATATAATATATTATAAGGAATTGGCTTACATACTATGGAGGCTGACAAGTCCTCAGATCTACAGTTAACAAGCTGGAGACCCAGTAAGCCAATGATAGAGTTTCAGTCCAAGTCCGAAAGCCTGAGACCCAAGAGAGCCAATGGTGGAAAGTCAGCAAGCTTGAGACCCAGGGAGAGCTGGTGTTTCAGTTTGAGCCCAAAAGCAGGGGAAAAAATGGTGTGTCATCTTGGAGACAGTGAAACAGGAGGAATTCCTTCTTATTCAGGGGAGGATCACCTTTTTTGTTACATTCAGGTCTTCAACTGACTGGATGAGAACCACCTACATTAGGGACAGCAATCAGCTTTACTCAGTCAATTAATTAATTTTTTAAAAAGGGTTTATTTATTTGAACGATCGAGAGAGAGAAAGAGTGGCAGAGGGAGAGGGAGAAGCAGGGTCACTGCTGAGCCGGGAGCCCAGGGTGGGGTTCGCTCCCAGGACCCAGGGATCATGACCTGAGCCAAAGGCAGACACTTAACCAGCTGAGCCACTCAGGCACCCCAAGTCTATGAATTTAAATGTTAAACTCACCCAATAACACCCTTGTGCAGAATAATCTTTGACCAAATATTTGTGCATCTTGTGGCCCTGTCAAGTTGACACACAAAAGTAATCATCACAAGTCCACATCTTGTCAACTTGACACCCATACACATCTTAAACCATACTTAGTCTCCAAACAAAGATAGTAATAAAGCCATAATTCCACCTAACATGATACAACTATCCTGAGAGCAATCAAAATACACTAACTTCTTCCCCATGAGAAAGGTCCCCATGTAAGGTCCTTGAGTGAAGTTTACCCTTCTCCTTGATATACTGTAACTTAAATACTATTTTGTAAGGTTAACAATAGTTAACTACTGTAAAGTCAATACACTTATATCATAAGGGAATAAGATAGTGAAGAAAACAAAGATATTGCCATATATGTGTCTACATACACACAAACATATTTATAACAAAATTAGGAGGAAATATGACACTTACAGTCCTCATTTTGTAACTGGTCATGTAGTCATAGCTGATATTTATGACTACCTTCTTCCACCACTCATTTTAAATTCCCTTTGTCTTTAGCAAACTCTTCAGCTAGTCACGGTTCTTTACTTGGTGAATTGATCCAAACCTTCATTCCTGAAGGGTCTGGGCCACTACTAGTTCTGTCTAAATGGGTTGCTATAGTTTTCCTTTGACCTTAATCACTGGGCATGGTGATACTAAGTCATTTCTTAAGGAGTCTCCTGTATTCTACACATATTCATCCTTACCTCCATTGTGGAGTAGCAGTCCAATATTCCCTTTTTATTGAGGATCACCCTCCCCAGCCAGCACAGTGACTTCCTACTTTGCCTTTTGATTCAGAAGCATAAGGATCCCAAAGTGGTGGAGTGGCAATCTTGACTTCCAATTCAATGGAATCATTGTTGTATCTCCTAGTAGAACCATCTCCCTTTGGAACTAAGACCTCTAGGCCAGCAGAGCATAAGTCACAAGAATAGGAAGCAGAAGTTTTGCTAGTAGATCACTAGAGATAATAGGTGATGCCACTTCCATGTCCACCCCTAAATTCCTGGACCTGTACATCCTGACTCTAGGAGAAATGGTTCCATATATTGGATGCTGATTCATAGCTTATACAGCCTTCTGGAGAACATTGGCCCAGGGCTGCAAGGTATTGCTGGCACTGTACCTGAGTCTTTGAAAGGCCATCCCACCATTCTATCAAGCCAGCGGCTTCAGGATGGGGGTGGGGGCATAGTAATACCAGTGAATTCCATGAACATGAGCTCATTGCCTCACTTTGTTTGCTATGAGGTGAGTTTTTTTGATCAGAAGCAAGGCTGTATAGAATACCATGATAACAGATAAGGCATTCTGTAAATCCATAGATGGTAGTTTAGGCAGAAATTTTGCATGTAGGGATAGTAAATCTGTATCCAGAGTACATATTTGCCTATTTCATTAAGGGCAAAATTTTTCCCCTTCTAAGATGGAAGTGGTCCGATGTAACCAGGCTGTCACAAGGTAGGTGACTAATCAGCCTGGGAAATGGTGTCATACTGAGGGCCCAGTATTGGTCTCTGCTATTGGCAGGTTGGGCACTCAGCAATGGCCATAGCCAGGTCAGCCTTGGTGAATAGAGTATGTTGTTGAGCCCATGAATAACTTTCATTCTGGCCACATCGTCACTTTGTTCATGAGCCAATTGGATGATAACAGAGGTGGCTGGGGAAAGAGGTTTCCTAATATATACACAAGAAAGGTCATCCTATCCACTTGACTATTAAAATCCTCCTCTACTGAAACCACCCATTGGTGAGCATTCACATGGGACAAAAATTTCTTCACAATATTTTCCCATTCAGAGAAGTGTATCCACATACCTCTTACCCAAATTTCCTTGTCACCAATTTTTCATTCATATTTTTTCGAAGTCCCTGACCATCCAGCCGAACCACTGGCCATAGCCAATGAATCAGTATATAATGGCACATCTGGCCGTTTGTTCTTCTAAGCAAAGTGAACAACCAAGTACACTGCTACGAGTTCTGCCCACCGGGAGGATTTCCCTTTACCACTGTCCTTCCAAGTTTTCACAGAAAAGGGCTGTAATGCTGCAGCTGTCTACTTTTGGGTAGTACCTGCATATCATGCAGAACCATTTGTAAGCCAGGCTCAGAGAGTCTTCTCTTCCTCTTTCAACTGATCATAGGAATGGGGCCATGGGTGCAGGGTATAGCAGGAAAGGGGAAAGAGAACAGTATAGCAAGAGAAGGGACCATGGGCATTTGGGCCATGGAATCACTACCTGAGTAAACTTGCAATAATCCACTGTCATTCTCCAAGATCTATCTGTCTTTTGCAGAGCCCAAATAGGCAAGATGAATGAGAATGGAGTGGGGATTACCACTGCTGCAACTTTCAAGTCCTTGGTGGTGGCATTAATCTCTGTAATCCCTCCAGCATGTGCTATTGTTTTTGTTTACTATTTTCCTAGATAGAAGCAGTTCTAGTGGCTTCCACGTGACCTTTCCTACCTAGTAGCGCTCACTCCACAGGTCAGCGAACCAATATGGGGATTATCCCAGCTGCTGAGCATGTCCTTTCCAATTATGCATTTGGTAATTAGGATGATCAGTGCTCTCTTTACTACCAAAAATGTAATCATTCATATATTTAAATTTAATCAGATTAGAAAACCAAATCCAGAAACTCAGAACCAATTCAGAAAACTCATCTTTAAAATTCTGTTCCTCTAGAACCATTCTCAGTACCAAATATGTATAGTCAGGGTTCTCCAGGGAAATGGAATCAATAGGATGTATATGTATACCTTTATATATATTACTATATATATATAGCAAAGAGAGTTACTATAAAGAATTTGTTCATGTGATTATAGAGGCTGACAAGTCCCAAGATCTCCAGTCAGCAATCTGGAGACCTAGGAGAGCAGATGGTGTAGTTCTAGTCTGAAGACCAGCAAGCTCAAAACCAAAAAGAGCCAAGTTTTTAGTATAAATCTGAAGGCAGAAAAAAAAAAATGTCCCATTTCCTTTTATTCAGAGGGAAGATCAGCCTTTTTGGTCCATTCAGGCCTTCAACTGATTGGACGAGGCCCACCCATATTAGAAAGGGCAATCTCTCTAGAACGCTTAGTCTATTAATTTAAATTATAAACTCACCCCAAAACATTCTCATAGACACACCCAGAATAATCTTTACCAAATATTTGGGCACTCTTGGCTTAGTCAATTTGATACATAAAATTAACTATCTCATCTCCTAACTTTTCATTGTATAATAGACATTATCAATTTAATCTTGCTGTCTCCTTGATATTTTTTATTCCTATAAATATTCATGTGCTTTGACCTGGGATGCAGATAAGATACTTGGAAAAGTTTTATCCTTTGGGGTTTGTTTTAAGATTTATTTGGTACTCTACCAAGCCTGCATGAATCATGCATTTTTTTCCTTCTCTGCTGGGTGAGAGCATACACTATTTTTGATCCTTTTTGGGAACTAGGAACCATTACCTCTAATCTTTTGTGGATATTCTTTCCTGGTCCTCAGGTAACTTCCTAAACATACATGCTGACTAGTCGTTGGTTGAAGACTTGAGATAGACCATCTGTTGATCTCTGGAGTTCTCTCTCTGTACAGTTCTCTTGTCTTCGGTATCCTGTCTTACTAATTCTAGTCACCTTTTTTCCTAGACTCTCAGCCTTGTCTGTAAAACTTGGAGAATCCACCAGGTTGCACCATGGCAAGAAAACTCTTTCAATTGGTAAGCTGGGGCAATCATGGGTCTCACTTCATTTTCCTCCATCAATCAGGGATTGCTGTCCTTTATTTTCTGTTCAATACCTTGAAAACCATTGTTTCATATATTTTATCTGGGCTTTTCGTTGTTGTTGTTCATTTCAGATAGGAGGGTAAATACAATTTCCATTACTCCATCTTAATTGGAAGTAGAAATCCCTCAATATTTATTTTATTTTGTTGTTTTACATTGGTTTCTTTCCAGTAACGTGTAGGTACATAAAGAAGATAATCAATGCAGGGCACCTGGGTGGCTCAGTTGGTTAAGCGCCAGCCTTCAGCTCAGGTCATGATCTCCAGGTCCTGGGATCGAGCCCCTCATCAAGCTTCCTGCTCAGCGGGGAGTCTGCTTCCCTCTCTTTCTCTCCCTCCCCACTGCTTGCTTTCTCATTCTCTCAAATAAATAAATAAAATCTTAAAAAAAGAAGATAATCAATGCTAACCACCTAACAGTAGCCAACAAGTATTACGTTGTTAATCAAGGTCCAGAACAGTTTTAAGAACATCACATACATGAATGCATTTAATCCTCACAACTACCCTATAAAGTGTGTACTATTATTAGCCCCATTTTAGAGACGGAAATACCAGAACACAGAGTGACAAGGTAACTTGCCAAAGGCTTCACCAGCTAGAACATGATAGAGCTGGAATGTGAATCCAAGCTCTCTTAACATTCATGTAATGTCTTCTGTTCAGAGCAGAGGTCCTCAAACCTGACTATGTGCCAAATTTACCTTTGAAACTTTCAAATAGACAAAGTCCCTGGAGCGCCTTTACAAAGTTACTGAATCAGAGTTTACAGGAGTCAGACTCAGAAGTCTGTAATTTTAAAGAACACACAAGATAATTCTAATGTATGCCCAGTTTTGCAAACTGCTTACTGTCCTAGAGGTGACTTTTAAAGTTGAAGCTTAAAAAAATAAATAAATAAAGTTTAAAGCATTATTTACCCACATAGTTTTTCTTGAAGATAGTTCTGCCTTCTATCCACAGCACAAATTTAATTATTTGGGAGATTTTAAACACTTTTATTGTTTTTGTACTTTTGGTTTTTATTTTTTTCTGTTCCCCTCACCACAGGAAAGTCTCTATTATTTAGTGGGGGATAGGATTTCCAAAAACATAGGCCTGAGTTTGAATGATGGCTCTATTACGTCCTTAGCTATAGAACAATCAGCAAGTCACCAGTCTCTCTGAGTCTCAGTTGACTTATCTGTGAAATGGAGAAAATAATACACAGAGGTTTTATTTTGAGAACTCAATAAAATGACACATGTGGAGTCCTTAGCACATTCTAGATGTTCACTAAATGTTAGCTAGTATATTTATTTAGCACTCATACAAAGTTAAAGCTGTAAATTATTTATTGACATGTAGCTTTCCAAAGCTACTAAGCATATTTTATCAAATTTAAGGTATGCTTGATTGTGCAATTCACCATTAATTTCAGTACCACTAAGAAATTAAAAAAAAAAGAGGGGGTGCCACTGGGTGGCGTGGTCAGTTAAGCACCCAACTCTTGGTTTCTGCTCAGGTCTTGATCTTAGGGTTGTGGGGTTGAGCCCTGTGTTGGGCTGGTGCTCTGCGAAGAGTCTGCTTGGGATTCTCTCTCCCTGTCTCTCTGCTGACTCTCTCTCTCTTTCAAATAAATAAATAAATCTTAAAAATTAAAATCACTGCCAACTAACTTTTGACACAATTTTTTCTTATCACCGAGAGTTGTTATTTTATGTTTTTCAAAAGAACTCTTTTAGACTTTTAAAATTATGTCTTACATACCATAGAAACAAAAACATGGTTAATGTAGTTCTAAAATTTCTGTACATCTAGAGTCCAAATTTTCTTAAAATACCGAGAGCTATTGATATCCACCTTTTTCAAAACATTGTCCCCTGGCCAAAAATATCTTCATTAAAAAGATATATTTAGTTAAATCGCACAACAAGGTTGTTCAATTTAATTAAATAGATTTTCCCAAAGTATTTATTATTAAAAAATTGAAACATACAGAGACATTCAAAGACTACAATGGAAGCTTATGAACGCTCTCCACCTGGACTCAGTCACTGAGGTATTGTAACTGCTATCTGACTAACAGCAACTTTCTTTTTTTTTAATTTTTTTATTTTTTAAAGATTTTTATTTATTTATTTGACAGAGAGAGAGATAGCGAGAGCAGGAACACAAGCAGGGGGAGTGGGAGAAGGAGAAGCAGGCTTCCTGCCGAGCAGGGAGCCCGATGTGGGACTCCATCCCAGGACCCTGGGATCATGACCTGAGCCGAAGGCAGACGCTTAACAACTGAGCCACCCAGGCGCCCAAACAGCAACTTTCTAATACCATCAGTCTTAAGCATCTCCCAATTTTGGAACTGTTTGAAACATTCTAGAAAATGTGTGCATCTTGGAATAAAAGAAATACACTTACTGCATGTATGTAATATGAACACCTTACATTTATATGCTATTTACAAATAAGTTCATTTTTATGCCCCTGAGCACCAAGTTCAGAGATTGTCAACAGTATTATAAATACTGACTGACTTATTGACCTGACAGACTCTTGGCACATCGACCATGATACAGAATATGAAAAAAGTAAGTCTCAAGCGTCAAAATTCTAACACAGCTTCACTTTTCCAAAAATTAACTGAAGGTCAAATATAATCAAGTGGAAATTCAAAGGCAAAAATTAAAAACCTAAACCGTGCCCAGATTTTGCCGTTGAACCTTAGGCATTACACTCAATCTCCTCCTGCAGCAGTTTTTACCATCTGTTAAAAAGGACTGTTGATGCCTTATGGATATTGCTTCAAAAAGGTTATTAAAACTTTCCACTACCTTCAGCATACCTGACAACAAACCTACCAACTGGTAACATTAGTGAGAAAAGATGTTGGAAAAATTGAAAACACAAGGTATTACTATCCCAGTTCAACAGTGAGGCACAGATGATTTGAAAGCTCATGAAAGAAACTATTCTACCGAAGTTTCCAGGCTACCTGAATGGAACCAAATATGCTTGGGCACTTGTGGAATCGACTGAAAAGTAAGGATCAGATTACCTTTCACATAGAATAAAATTAGATACAGCATCTCTCACGTAGGGAAATTAATCTGGCAGGATGTGGAGCTTTGCAGACCTATTTACTCTGAAGAATGTTTGCTTTTACAAACTGAGAACTAAAACCACTTTTCTGTATATAATTTTCAAAATAACATATGTGGCACTCTTCCTATCAGCGAGAGAAAATCAATGTGCACTTATGGTCAGATAAATTCGATTAGAGAATATCAGCAGGAGAATACCAATTGGTTTTTCTTCTGTGATCCAAAGGTTGATTTTCAGTTTTGACTGTATTCTTTTATCCTTTTAACTGATTTTCATCCTCAGAATTCCTTCCCAGTTTTGATAGGGGAATTAGCATAATAATAATCATTTGCTTCTCACAGAGATGATCCCATTTCTACATTATCAGAAATTTTTTCTTCACATTTGGTGGGTGGGGGGAAAAAGCTCAGCAGATCTGTAAAGGGAAGACTAATATGCCATCAGTGGGGAACCGGACTCACTCCCCCCGGAACTCTTACTTCTCGAAAGCAGTGTTTGAGTATAATCAGCTGCTGGTTCCACCCTAGAATTTTTCTTCTGCTTTTCCCTCTTTGAATGTAACCGATAGTTTATCTTTTCTAACTAAAACTGCTTTATGTGTTTTATTCTTTAAACCACAGGATATTAGAAAAAAACAAAAACAACAGGATATTAGAGACAAGTTAGGACTTAGACATCATATAGCTCTTTGTTCTAATGGCTCCATGGAGCCCTTTGGGGTAACAGAGATGATCTGCCACTGCCTCATCACCCCTCTCCTCCATCTGCTTAATGTATTACTTTATCCCTATGATTTCATTTTTTTTTAAATTTTATTTTATTATGTTATGTTAGTAACCATATATTACATCATTAGTTTTTGATGTAGTGTTCCATGATTCATTGTTTGCATATAACACCCAGTGCTCCATGTAATATGTGCCCTCCTTAATACCTATCACTGGGCTAACCCATCCCACCCACCCTCCTCCCCTCTAAAACCCTCAGTTTGTTTCTCAGAGTCCATAGTCTCTCATGCTTCATCTCCCCATCCGATTTCACCTACTTCATTTTTCCCTTCCTACTATCTTCTTCTGCATGTACCCCTTCGGATCCCTACATTTGTATCTTTGGGGTAAATACCCAGTAGTGCAATTGCTGGGTTGTGGAGTAGCTCTATTTTCAACTTTTTGAGGATCCTCCATACTGTTTTCTAGAGTGGCTGCACCAGCTTGCATTCCCACCAACAGTGTAGGAGGGTTCCCCTTTCTCCGCATCCTTGCCAACATCTGGCATTTCCTGACTTGTTAATTTTAGCCAATCTGACTGGTGTGAGGTGGTATCCCATTCAGGTTTTGATTTGGATTTCCTTGATCCCGAGTGATGTTGAACACTTTTTCATCTGTCAGTTGGCCACTTGTGTGTTTTCTTGCAGAAATGTCTGTTTGTGTCTTCTGCCCATTTCTTGATTGGATCTTTTGTTCTTTGAGTGTTGAGTTTGATAAGTTCTTTATAGATGTTGGATACTAGCCCTTTATCTGATATGTCATTTGCAAATATCTTCTCCCATTCTGTCGGGTGTATTTTGGTTTTGTTGACTGTTTCCTTTGTTGTGCAAAAGCTTTTTATCTTGATGAAGTCCTAATAGCTCATTTTTACCCTTGCTTCCCTTGCCTTTGGCGATGTTTCTAGGAAGAAGTTGCTGCGGCTGAGGTCGAAGAGGTTGCTACCTGTGTTCTCCTCTAGGATTTTGATGGATTCCTGTCTCCATTTAGGTCTTTCAACCATTTGGAGTCTATTTTTGTGTGTGGTGTAAGGAAATGGTCCAGTTTCATTCTTCTGCATGTGGCTGTCCAATTTTCCCAACACCATTTGTTGAAGAGACTGTCTTTTTTCCATTGGACATTTTTTCCTGCTTTGTTGAAGATTAGTTGACCATAGAGTTGAGGGTCCATTTCTGGGCTCTCTATTCTGTTCCATTGATCTATGTGTCTGTTTTTGTGCCAGTACCATACTTGATGATGACAGCTTTGTAATAGAGCTTGAAGTCTGGAATTGTGATACCCCCAGCTTTGCTTTTCTTTTTCAACATTCCTCTGGCAATTCGGGGTCTTTTCTGGTTCCATACAAATTTTAGGAGTATTTGTTCCACATCTTTGAAAAAAGTGGATGGTATTTTGATAGGGTTTGCATTAAATGTGTAGATTGCTCTAGGTAGCATAGACATTTTCACAATATTTGTTCTTCCAATCCATGAGCATGGAACATTTTTCCATTTCTCTGTGTCTTCCTCAATGTCTTTCATGAATGTTTTATAGTTTTCTGAGTACAGGTTCTTTGTCTCTTTGGTTAGATTTATGCCTAGGTATCTTATGGTTTTGGGTGCAATTGTAAATGGGATCGACTCCTTAATTTCTCTTGCTTCTGTGTTGTTGTTGGTGTATAGGAATGCCACTGATTTCTGTGCATTGATTTTATATCCTGCCACTTTACTGAATTCCTGAATGAGTTCTAGCAGTTTTGGGGTGGAGTCTTTTGAGTTTTCCACATAATGTATCATATCATCTGCAAACAGTGAGAGTGTGACTCCTTCTTTGCTGATTCAGATGCTTTTTATTTCCTTTTGCTGTCTGATTGCTGAGGATAGGACTTCTACTACTATGTTGAATAGCAGTGGTGATAGTGGACATCCCTCCATGTTCCTGACCTTAGGAGGAAAGTTCTCAGTTTTTCCCCACTGAGAATGATATTCACTGTGGGTTTTTCATAGATGGCTTTTATGATATTAAGGTATGTACCCTCTATCCCTACACTTTGAAGGGTTTTAATCAAGAAAGGATGCTGTACTTTGTCAAATGCTTTTTTTGCACCTATTGAGAGGATCATATGATTCTTGTTCTTTCTTTTATTGATGTATTGTGTAACATTGATTGATTTGTGGATGTTGAACCAAACTGGCAGCCCAGGGATAAATCCCACTTGGTCGTGGTGAAAAATCCTTTTAATGTACTGTTGGATCCTATTGGCTAGTATTTTGGTGAGAATTTTTGCATCCATGTTCATCAAGGATATTCGTCTGTAATTCTCCTTTTTGATGGGGTCTTTGTCTGGTTTTGGGATCAAGGTAATGGTGGCCTCATAAAATGAGTTTGGAAGGTTTCCTTCCATTTCTATTTTTTGGAACAGTTTCAGAAGAATAGGTATTAATTCTTCTTGAAATGTTTGGTAGAATTCCGCTGGGAAGCCATCTGGCCCTGGGCTCTTATTTGTTGGGAGATTTTTGATTACTGTTTCAATTTTCGTACTGGTTATAGGTCTGTTAAGGGTTTCTATTTCTTCCTGGTTCAGTTTTGGTAGTTTATACTTCTCTGGGAATGTATCCATTTCTTCCAGATTGTCTAATTTGCTGGCATATATTTGCTTATGTTCTTATAATTGTTTGTATTTCTTTGGTGTTGGTTGAGATCTCTCCTCTTTCATTCATGATTTTATTTATTTGGGTCCTTTCTCTTTTCTTTTTGATAAGTCTAGCCAGGGGTTTATCAATCTTAATTCTTTCAAAGAACCAGCTCCTAGTTTTGTTGATCTGTTCTACTGTTCTTTTGGTTTCTATTTCATTGATTTCTGCTCTGATCTTTATTATTTCTCTTCTCCTGCTGGGTTTAGGCTTTATTTGCTGTTCTTTCTCCAGCTCTTTTAGGTGTAGGGTTAGGTTGTGTACTTGAGATTTTTCTAATTTGTTGAGAGAGGCTTGTATTCCTATATACTTTCCTCTTAGGACCACCTTTGCTGCATCCCAAAGATTTTGAACAGTTGTGTTTTCATTTTCATTTGTTTCCATGAATTTTTTAAAATTCTTCTTTAATTTCCTGGTTGACCCATTCATTCTTTAGTAGGATGCTCTTCAGCCTCATGTATTTGAGTTCTTTCCTACTTTCCTCTTGTGATTGAGTTCTAGTTTCAAAACATTGTGGTCTCTAAATATGCAGGGAATGATCCCAATCTTTTGGTACCAGTTGAGACCTGATTTGTGACCTAGGATGTGATCGATTCTGGAGAATGTTCCATGGGCACTAGAGAAGAATGTGTAGTCTGTTGCTTTGGGATGGAATGTTCTGAATATATCTGTGAAGTCCATCTGGTCCAGTGTGTCATTTAAAGTCTTTATTTCCTTGTTGATCTTGTGCTTAGATGATCTGTCCATTTCTCTGGGGGGGGGGTATTAAAGTCCCCTACTATTATTGTATTGTTGTCAATGTGTTTCTTTGATTTCTTTATTAATTGGCTTATATAATTGGCTGGTCCCATGTTAGGGGCATAGATATTTACAATTCTTAGACCTTCTTGTTGGATAGGCCCTTTAAGTAGGATATAGTGTCCTTCCTCATCTCTTATTATAGTCTTTGGTTTAAAATCTAATTTGTCTGGTATAAGGATTGTCACCCCAGCTTTCTTTTGATGTCCATTAGCATGGTAAATGGTTTTCCACCCCCTCACTTTCAATCTGGGGGTGTCTTTGGGTCTGAAATGAGTCTCTTGCAGGCAGCATATCGATGGGTCTTGTTTTTTTATCCAATCTGATACCCTGTATCTTTTGATTAGGGCATTTAGCCCATTTACATTCAGGGTAACTATTGAAAGATATGAATTTAGTGCCATTGTACTGCCTGTAAGGTGACTGCTACTGTATATGTCTCTATTCTTTTCTGGTCTATGTTACTTTTAGGCTCTCTCTTTGCTTAGAGGACCCCTTTCAATATTTGTTGTAGGGCTGGTTTCATGTTTGCAAATTCTTTTAGTTTTTGTTTGTCCTGGAAGATTTTTCTCTCTCCTTCTATTTTCAATGACAGCCTAGCTGGATATAGTATTCTTGGCTGCATATTTTTCTCATTTAGTGCTCTGAATATATCATGCCAGTCCTTTCTGGCCTGCCAGGTCTCTGTGCATAGGTCTGCTGCCAATCTAATGTTTCTACAATTGTAGGTTACACACCTGTCCCGAGTTGCTTTCAGGATTTTCTCTTTGACTCTGAGACGTGTGAGTTTTACTATTAGATGTCAGAGTGTTGACCTATTTTTATTGATTTTGAGGGGGTTCTCTGTGCCTCCTGGATTTTGATGCCTGTTTCCCTCCCCAAATTAGGGAAGTTCTCTGCTATAATTTGCTCCAATATACCTTCTGCCCCTCTTTCTCTTTCTTCTTCTTCTGGGATCCAGTTATTCTAATATTGTTTCATCTTATGGTATCACTTATCTTTCGAATTCTGCCCTCGTGATCCAGTAGTTGTTTATCTTTCTTTTCTCGGCTTCTTTATTCTCCATCATTTGGTCTTCTATATCACTAATTTTCTCTTCTGCCTCATTTATCCTAGCAATTAAAGCCTCCATTTTTTATTGCAGCTCATTAATAGCCTTTTTGATTTCGACTTGGTTAGATTTTAGTTCTTTTATTTCTCCAGGAAGGGATTCTCTAGTATCTTCCATGCTTTTTTCAAGCCCAGCTAGTATCTTTATAATCGTCATTCTGAACTCTAGTTCTGACATCTTACTAATGTCCATATTGATTAGGTCCCTGGCAGTCGGTACTGACTCCCGTTCTTTTTTTTGAAGTGAGTTTTTCTGTCTTGTCATTTTGTCCAGAGGAGAATAGATCCATAAGAGAACAAAATGCTAAATGGATAACAATGACCCCAGAAAAATATACACTAAACAAATCAGAAGAGACCCGAAACTGGGGTGATAAGAAAGGGAAAGAAAAAAAAAAAAGATAATGATCAGGCTGCTGAATAGATCAGAGCAACACACTAGATTTGGGGTGTATTTTGGTTTGTTAGAAGAAACTGCCTCCCAAAATTTTAAAGAAAGAAAAACTTATATATGTACAAAAATAAGGTTAAATACAATGAAGGGATAGAATATGCCTGTAAAGATGAAAATTATAAAAGATTTTATAAAAGGAATTGATAAGAAGTTGGTTGGAAAAAGAAAGAAGAGAAACTAAAAAAAAAAAAAGATAGAGAATGTGATCAGGCAGGAGACTAGAACAAAACCATACACTAGAGATTTAGGGTATATTTTGGTCTGTTAGAAGAAATGGTATCCCAAAATTTTAAAGAGAGAAAAAGTTATATATATCTATCTATCTATCTATCTATACAGAAAATAAGGTTAAGTACAATGAAGGGATAGAATATGACTCTAAAAATGAAAATTAAAAAAGATTTTTAAAAAAAGGAATTGATAAGATGTTGGTTAAAAAGGGGAAAAGAAAAATTTTAAAAAATCAAAAAAGAAAAAAATAAAGAAAATTTTAAAAATTAACTTTGAAAGACTAAAGAATCATGGGGAAAATAGCCATGAATTCTATGTGCTGTATTCCCCTAGTGCTGGAGTTCTGCCATTCTCATTGATCGGTAAACTTGGTCTTGGCTGGCTGTTCTTGCTGATCTTCTGGGGGAGGGGCCTATTGCTGTGGTTCTCAAATGTCTTTGCCATAGGTGGAATTGCCCTGCCCTTGCCTGGTCGGGCTAAGTAATCTGCTCCGGTTTGCTCTTGGGAGCTTTGTTTCCTGCAAGCTTTCCGTACATCTTTGGAGGACGAGAGTGAAAATGGTGGCCTCCCAATCTCTGCCCAGAGGAGGCGAGCACTTGGGACCCCACTCCTCAGTGCACCCCCAGAGAAAAGCAGTCAATCACCCCTGTCTCCCTGGTCTCCAGTGGCACTCCGTGCTCACCTGGCCTATGACTGAGCATTTCTATCTCTGGCGCCTGACCCTGTTTGGAGTCTCCAAACCCAGCAGATCCCTGTGGTGTTCTCCAGTGCTGCTCCTCCCGGGGGAGGAAGGGAAGTCTCCCCAGATCTGCTGCTTGTTGGGTCCCTGCTGGAAGAGCAGTGGCCTGACTGTGCCACGGATCATGGTTTATGGCAACCCTGAGCTGAGAGCCCACTCCTCGGCTCCATCTCTGCAGCTGTCTTCCCTGCTCCGATACCTGGGAGCTCTGCCGCACTCAGGCACCCCAGGTCTTTCTGTGACCTAGGGTCCTAAGACCACACTGTCCCAGTGAGGGTTCCACCCCCCGCTTAGCCACTGGAACGATGTCCCTCAGCAGAGCCGACTTCTAAAATTTCCGATTTTGTGCTCCGCTGCTCTATCACTTGCCAGAAGCGGCTGATGGAGGCCCCCTCCCCCACCATCTATCTTCCTAAATATTGCCTCGGATTCACTTCTCTGCACATCCTACCTTCCAGAAAGTGGTCACTTTTCTGTTCAGAGAGTTGCTGCTATTCTTTTCTTCGATCTCCTATTGAGTTCATAGGTGTTCAGAATGGTTTGATTCCTATCTAGCTGAATTCCTGGGACCAGGTGAAATTTAGGTCTCCTACTCCTCTGCATCTTGCTCCTCCTCCCTTACAATTTCATTTGAAGAAAGTTTTTCTTTTCTTTTTTTTAAAGATTGTATTTATTTATTTATTTTAGAGAGAGTGAGAGAGCGCACAAGTGGGGGGGGAGCAGAGGGAGATGGAGGGGGAAAGAATGTCACTTGGACTCCCCACTGAGTGTGGATTCCTCACACCACTCAGGGCTCAATCTCACAACCCTGAGATCATGACCCAAGCAGTCACTTAAATGATGGGGCCACCCAGGCACCCTGAAAGTTTTTCAAGAGAGTTTTAAAAGTCCAATCTTTTGACATCACACAGAAGACAATGGAGGAGGTTAATGGTGGATCAAAGCCTACCTAGTCAGTGCAGACTTGGGGCCATTACTAGGCCTTTTCACTCTCAGTCAGCAATCTTTCCACAACAATCCAGTGTCTCTACTTGTGTATGTGGCATATATTGGGCCAGCTTTGTCTTCTCATTCATATTTTATATATTCAGACTCTTCCTGTTGTGAATTTCAGAAACCCCACTTGAACTAGTTTTAGTGAAAAGGAAAATTTATTGGCGGAATGTGGGAGAGGGGAAGAATTTTACAAAATCCAAGAAATAATTGAACAACCAAACTACCAGAGGAGGAGGGAACCTGTTGCAATCCAACCTCTAGAACAATTGGAATTTGGAACCGGAGTGCTGAGGGCTATTCTCCATCTGTTATCCTTGCTTCTCTCTGTGTTTCCTTCTTATTCTTCTCCATCCTATTCCTTCTGCAGTGGAAAACGGCCTGGCTCAGCTTTGGGTTTTCCAGTTCCAGCTTCAACCAATGCGAGAGGGTCTAATTTAACTCTTTCATCCCTAACACCAACATTTCCAGGAAAGCTATCTGCTTGGTATGCATGGATTAGATGGCAATTGCTAGACAAATCAAATGGCCAGAGGAAAGACCACCTTTAAAAATGGCTGCTGCTATGAAACTAGATAGATGCAAGACAGAAGGGAGAGGGAATGGCAATTGCAAGAAAAATAAAGGTTTGGACTAAAAATAATAAATGAACAAAAGGCCCAGTACATGTATGTTTGCTTTTAAGCTGCACAAGAAAATAATTTTTAAAATCTGTCATAGTACTTAAAAATTTATTTAACAAGTTTAATAAAATTAAGAAGTATAGTAATTTCTTTTCTAAATGTTTCTGTATGTAAGTTCCATCTCTCTAGCAAAAAACTGCACTTGAAGAGCAAAAGGAAAAAAATGTGTCCCCCCCCCATAGTACTGAGAATAATGTTTGGTCACAAAATTGGTGCTGATTTAATACATATTGAATTAGGTTAAATTAATAAGGAATCAATTATTCATTACTTTCAAGTGAATGAATTATTTATTATTTTTGGCTCCATTATAGTCTATCCAAATAAGAACTTTGATCCTGAGAAAGATGAAAGTAATAGAAGTAATAGCAATGTTGTGGGAACACATTCACCTAGATTTGAAATCTTATGTCAGCATATAGACCCAGCTCCACTTCTAAATTGATGGGTGAATGTAATCAGGTCAGAGCTTATTTTCTCATTTATAAAATGTACTAAACAATTTTAAAAATATGTTCTGGAAAAATGCTATTAAAATACAAAAGGCCAAGGCACCTGGGTGGATCATTTGGTTAAGCCTCTGCCTTCAGCTCAGGTTATGATCCCATGGTCATGGGATCAATCCCTGCATTGGGCTTCCTGCTCAGCTGGGAGTCTGCTTCTCCCTCTTCCTCTCCCTGCTCGTTCTCTCTCTCCCTCTCTCAAATAAATAAATAAAATCTTTAAAATAAATAATAAATAAATAAATAATAAAATAAAACACAAAAGGCCAATATTCCAATAGTAATAAGTGTATGTGAACTGTTCACACAATGAAGGAAAGTTTTAATTCTATAGTTTTTGTGCATTTAATATTTCAAGCTCTTCTATTACAGAAGTTTCCTAAGATTACGGTGAACCAAATAGGAAAACTCAAGTAAAGCTTTGTGATTTCCTGTACATTTAAACTGCTGAATCATAAAATCTTTGGGTTTCTATGGAACTTACAGACCATACCCAGTCTTTTCCAAATGCAAGGATCAAATGGAACACCTGAAAAGTGGTCATCCAGCCAGTGATGGGGAGCTTAGTATTTAACTGAAGTGTTTATTCAAAGGCTGGATAACTCTATTTGTTACAGAGATTCTTCTTTAACTGAACCGTAATCTGCCTTCCTGTAAATTACCTCTCGTTGTTATTAATTCTGCTCCTTGAAGTAAAACAAAGCACGTTTCTCTTCTATAAGACAGCCTTCAAATATTTGAAGGTGTTATTTTCTCTGTTAGCTATTTCACTTCCTTCAACTGTTTTTTTTTTTTGGACAAAATTTTCATGTTGTTCTCTTCTGTATATAGTCTAATTGTCACTGAAAACTTACCACAAACCATGACGGGATCTTGACAGTATGAGAAACAATAGGGCTATTATTCTTTGGGAATCAGATGCAGTATTCCAACAAGTGCAGGGTAAGGTGCCAATTCCCCTTAAGGGAGTACTTTCTATTACTGTTTTGCCATGTAACACATGAGGGGCTGGAATCTTCAGACCTTTTTATCTACGTTTCTATCACAACTCTGTCCCCCAGTAATAATAGAATTCATTTTTTAACCAAATTTTAAGATTTTCTATTACCCCAGTTAAATATCACTTGCTTACACTTGGTGCATGTGGCAGTCATGAAAATGTGCCATGATGGTATTTTGCTGTGGGGAGCAAAGTGGATTGGGACAGCTCCAGCCTCTACCATCTGGATCCACCAATGCATTTGCACAGAGGTCATGTTATCGCTGCTCTGAGTAAATGACTAGGGTACTAATAAATGATTGGGGTACAAGTGACTCTTGGGGAGCAAGTGACTCTAGCTTGAGAACTCCTCCTTCTCTGGCCAAAATTTTCTTGGAACTTTGCTGTAGTCTTGAGATATTTCCTATCTAATCCTTCCTGCTCCTCTCCTTTGGCAGTTGTCAGATTTGCCTTGCGATCAGAAAGCTCTCCCTGCCTAAGCATGCTGCTTCCCTTTTATTGTTAACAGCTTTCCTCTGAATAACACTCTTGCAACCCAATTCTATTTTGGTATCTGCTTCTCACAGGACTTGAAACCAGGCAGTAAGATGGGATTTGGAAACCAGGCTCACTTGCCACCCTGTGGGCAAAGAGGAAGCCATCCTTAGTGGTAAGGAATGTGGCTAGTTCCTGGCTCAAAGTCACAGCCTAATTCCCGAAGAGTTCACGGATGGTGACCTGGGAAAAAATCCCAGCTGGGGGGAACACCACGAAGCGAGGAAGAGGGACTACAGCCAAGAAGCACACTCTGGATTTGATAGAGATGCCGAGCTCCAAGGCTTCTCAGCCAAGATAAATCTCTTATGCCAAGGTCAGAGCCCTGATCTGAGGTCCTGACATCCTGATGATTGCCTCTAGGGTTATTGACTCCAAAAAAAACCAATGGTCCTGCAGAAATGGCCTGCAAAATCTCCAGGGCCTGCAGAGGTGACTAACTCCTCTTGAGTAAGAGCTAGCTTTTCTCCAAGCTAGATGATGCTACAGAGCTTCCACCCCCACCCCCGACAAGGCAACAGTTGGCAACCCCCCTCCAAGAACTCTTTCCCATTGATGGAAGAGGTAGCTTGGTTGTTAGGAGGAAGGACCCTGCAACCCTGTGTATATATTGCAATAAAGTATATATGGTAATGACCCCCTTGGTCCTTCTGCCATATGAACCTACAGCTTTTTATTTGAGTAACTGCATCCTGTAGAAAGGGGACTCCCCAGACATTTAGAAGACTATTGTATACAAGACCTGAGTTGACGTTAGTATCTAGAGTCCAAAAGCATCATTGTGACATTTATTTCCAGTTCATATTGGGTCCATTGTAACTATGGACCTACACAGCAGTCATTTTTCCAGTGTCTGAGTATACAATTGGGACTGATGTACTAGGGAGTTGGAACAACCCATTGGGTCCTTGGCCTGTGGGATAAATGTTATCATAGTGGAGAAGACCAAGAGGAAATCTCTAAAATTCTCCCCAACACCTGTAGCCTAACAAATTAAAAACAATATTGCACCTTACGAGGAATGGCAGATATTAATGCCATCATCAAAAAGACAAAAATACAGAGATGGTCATCCCTATTATATCTCTGTTAATTCACTAATCTCTAAAATAAATAAATCTTTAAAAAAATAAAAATAATGAAGAGAGAGAAAATCAGAGCTACAAGTACTTGGTCATCTACTTTCTCTGGAAGAAGTGACTTGAGTGAGAATATAGATTCCTAGGCAGCAGCCAATGGTATGACTCTCTGATCAAGGGCCTGAAAGGAACAGGACTGAAGTGGAGTGGCCACAGTGATAGAGAAAGAAGAGATAAAGAAGCCCCACAGTTTGGACTCTCACTATGGATCTCACCACTGCTGTCTCTCTGAAATGCCATCCCGTCAGCAACAGAGACCAATGCTAAGCCTCTAATATGACATTATTACTCAAGCACCAGTCATTTGGTGGCAATTTGACTGCATTGGGGCCCTTATGACCTGGAAGGAGCAGAGGTTTATCTTCATAGGAATAGATATTTATTGCATGTACGGATTGCCTTTCTTGACCAAAGCACATCATCCAACACCACTTATGAAGGAGCTCAAGGAATGCCTAATACACAGACCTGGAATCCCATACAATACAGCATCAGAAGAGTCACTCCACAGTGACGGAGGTGCAGGGGTGGGCCCATGAGCATGCAAGCCTCGGGTCATCCCACATACATCTAGAAGCAGCCAGCCTGAACAAGCTGTGGAATGGTTTTCTCATAGGACGAAGTGCTACCGTAGACGGTACAAATATACTGAAGGAATGGGTTTCTCTCCTTCAGGTTGAAGGATAAGCATTAAACCAGAAACCTGTGTCTGGCTTTGTGCCCCTAGTCAGCAGAAAACCTGGATCTAGGCCCAGAGGGGTGGAAGTAGAAGCGGCCTATTCTCCATCGCTCGCAGTGATCCACTGGAGGACTTTGTGTTTCCCATTTCTACAGCTCTGAGCTCTGCAGGGGTGCAAGTCTTGACCCCCAAAGGGAATGCACACTTTGCCAAGTGACACAGAAGATGTCCTTATTGAACCACCATCTGTTGCTACTGCCAGGACACTTTGGATGCCTTGCCAGTGACCCAGCGGGTAAGAAGGAATGTCATCCTCTTGCCCCAGCTGCTTGATTTTGTTCAGTAGGCAGAGGAAAGGCCACATTTTCACAATGGATACAGGAGAGAATACAGATAGAACCCAGGTGATCCCTGGGGCAATGTTAACTGTAAAAAGTCACATGCAGAAATCCCATTCTGAAAATGGCATGATTATCAATGTGTTAGATCTCTCGGGAATGGAGTGGAGGTCACAGCACCTGCTATAGTCAGAGCTGAGGGTAAGAAACATGTGCAGTGTCAGAGCTCCGATTCACCCCAATAACCTGCTTTGGAGTCCCCCTCACAAACAGAGGTCCCCAGGAACCGTGGAGCAGCTGCCTTTTAATGTGCACAGAGAAGTAAATTTGACAAGGAGTGGGTCGCGGTGGCAATGAAAACGCACTGTTCACTTCTTCCTTGTGGGAAGTAACTGCCACTTCTCTGAACCCAACACCACTTCTCAGAAAGGCTGGACTTCCTCCAGGCTGCTCCCACCCAAGAACTGGACACGGTGAGAAACACTGGCTCAGGCCTGTTCCTGTGTAATGCAGGACTGTTCTAGCAGATGACTTTGGTTGGAGGGCCACAGTCCTGGCTAAAGCTTTTCTGGGCTCACACTGCTGTCTGAGACTTCCTGCCCAGTCCTCCTTCCTACTCCCTCTCTGCTCACTGCTCTCAGACCTGCATCAAGTTCTGAGGCTGCTAACTGCTTACTCTTCCCTTCCCCCTGTTTACCTTTTATAGGCCTCCCCGCCCCCCACCAAGAGCCTTGTACATCTAGGCCCTTCCTTCCTGGTGTCTGCTTCTTGAGGACACAAACTAAAACATTACATTATTCCAATCTATTAAGATGATTTTGACAGATGCCATTTTAGCAATCTTCATGTTAGCTCAAACTGTTAAGGGAAAGGATCTTCACAACTCTCTTGTGGTTAATATCAATCACCACAGGGGTGAAACTTTTTGTCATTGGCTGTAGGGTTTGTAGCCGGTTATGAATCTACTCAAGTGCCATGTACTGCATATGTTTAATTTATGCCTAAAGATGTCATAAGTGATTTGTTAAAAAAAAAAAAAGAGATATGGAGTCCTACTACAACATATCTATAAAAGTCCCATAAAATGTCAATTAATGTATTAAAAGAAATGTGGTTAGTCTGATATGAATTGTCCTTAGTGTGCTAGTAAGTCCTTGTTTTCACTGCCTTCTTTTCTAAATTGTGTAATTATAAATTGTGAATTGTTTTATAATTTTTTCGGGGGGGTGGTATTAGCCTATTTATGCACATGGTTCAAAATTCAGAAAAGATAAAGGATATGTATAGCAAATTGTTTCCCTCCTCATGAAAAACCAGTGTGACTAATTTGTGTGTGTTCTTCCTATTCTTCTATAGAAATTAAACACACACAATCACATCTTGCTTTTTTACTGAACTATATATAGGAGAACTTTGTATATCCTTATTTGAAGATTTTCCATACTCATTTTTCCTCCTAAATACTAGGTTATTGGTTAAATGTATCATAACTTATTTAATCTATTTTATGTTAATGACATTTCTGTTTTGTCTAATATTTTACCATCATCAACAATGCTTAAGGAAAAAACATTACACAAGCACCATTTTGCATATGTATATCTGTAGAAATTTGAAATAGAATTGCTTTGCCCTAAGTTGTACATTTGTTATTTTGATAGCTAGAGCCAAACTTCCCCCCAGCCAATCTATAATCCCACCAACAATGCAAGAGAATTTCTGTTTCCCTACACCCTCATGATCACAAGAGCTTATTACATTTTTTTAATCTTTCCCATTCTTAAAGGTAAAATATTATATGTCTGTATAGCTTTAATTTGCATCTTTCTTATTTAAAAACTTGTTGAATAGCTCTAGATGTGTTAAGGAACTATTTGTGTATCTTTCTCTGGGTGCTTTATGCCCATAGTCTTTGCCTTTGGTCTTTTTTTTTTTTTTTAGTAAGTTGCACCAACTTTTTGTATTTTCAAAAAATTAAATGTTATCAGTTATATGACCTGCAAAGATTTTCCCAGATTTCACATAAAAGTTTTTATTTGTATGTATTCAAATTTACCACATGTTTCTTTCAAGGCTTCAGTTTTATGTCATAGAAAGAGATTCTCTACTTCAAGATTATAAAAGAAATCTCCTATGGATTCTTCTAGTATTTTAATGGTTATATTTTGTACAATTTAATCACAGGCCCATTTGAAATATTCCTCAAGAAAAGAACTGGATATAGATCCAACTTCCTGGTTGTTTTCTAGCGGCAATTTGTCACAACATCATTCACTGAGTAACCCATTTTCCTCTTATGCTTTGACACACTACTATTTTCATATACAAAATTCAATGCATATATACTCTACTTTTTCCCCACTGTTCCATTGTGCTATCAATTTGTTCAGGTACTACAATGTTTTAATTTTTCAGAATTTAAACTATTATTTAATACTTGGACTAAACTCCTTCATTTCTTTTCTCATTTTTGTCAGAATTTTTCTGCCTATTGTTACTTGTTTATTTTCCATATGAAAGCAAAATCTGCTTATCTATAGCAAATGAAGACACATTTGGAACTGATACAGAATTGTATCAAATGTACACATTAATTTAGACATAACTATATGCTTATCTACCTATGCAAGAACATGGGTGCTTTCTGTTTTTTAATATTCTTTTAGGAGCTTATTAGTTTTTGTCTGTAAATCATGTACAATCCTTTTTATATTTAAGCATTTTATCTTTTAGCTGTTATTGTGTGAGGTCTTCCATTATTTCTTCTCACAATTATATATATGTAAGCTATTAATTCATTTATATTATTCATGATTTCTTAATTCTCTTACATTTTTATAATTGTTTCATTTTTGGAAACAAAAGTGAAAGTTGTTTTCATTCCCTTGTGGTTTTCTTGTAATATAAATAAATCATTTGAAGATTAGTAAAAATCTCACATCCTTTTTTCAAGATTTTATAACAATACTTTATTTATATTTCTAATCCATTTGATTAATACCTCCAGTACAATGATAAGGAACAAGGGTGGCAAAAAATATTCTACTTTTCCTCCTGATGTGAATTGGAATGTTTCTAGTGTTTTCACTTTAAGAGTGATGTTGGCTTTTAATCTGAGATTAATATACTTTTTCATGTTAAGTTCATCTACTCTATTTTATTTAATTTTAAAAATATTGAATTTTTGAATGCCCTTACAGAATCTTGAAACATGTTTTAGTTTACTAATACTATATTTAGGATCTTAGCACTTGTATTTATATGTGAAGTTGTTATTGTTGAATTATTTTATGTTTTGACATTGAAATTATTTTGGCTTTGTAAAAAGAATTTGAAAGATTTTCTTTTTTTCTGTTTTAGAGGTATTTTATTTTTTTAGTTTTTAAATTTTTTTGTTGTTAGAGATGATTTTAAATAACTTTGGAATTATTTGTTCTTCAAAAGTTTTGTATAAGTCAATGTGCCACAATTTGGGCCTGTGGTGCTTGGGAAAGGCATGGGACAAGGCGTTTTAACAAATTTCTCAACTTATAATAAACATAATCATTCTTGATCTTTTTTCTCATTTAAATTTTGACATTTTTCTTATAAAATGTATTTGCATAAAGAGAGTATATCAATCTCTTGACTCTTGATATGGTTATGGTTATCCTTATCACTTCTTTTGTGTATTTGTTACTTCTACATTTAGAATTTGTTTATTATTGCTTTATTTTATTTTTCTTTAAGAAACAATTTTCGGATTTATGTGTGGTATAATTTTCTCTTTTGCAATTTATTAATTCATCCTTTTATTTTATTTTTTGCTTTTATTTCATTTTTTCATTATTTTCCCCCAAATTTCATTAAGTTAGAGGCATAATTCATTTATTTTCTTTCTTTTTGTAATTACTAAAAGCTACATTTAAACCTTAAACTACAAATTTTCCTTTGAGGACAGCCTTACTAGATTCCATATATTGGATGTATAATATTTTCATTATTATAACATTTAATAATAATTATAATATTCTAATACTCTGAAATTTCAGTTTAGATTCTCACTTTAAATAATTGTCTAAGAGAAAGTTTTTTTTTAAAGATTTTATTTATTTATTTGAGAGAGAATGAGATAGAGAAAGAGAACATGAGAGGGGGGAGGGTCAGAGGGAGAAGCAGACTCCCCGCTGAGCAGGGAGCCCGATGCGGGACTTGATCCCAGGACTCCAGGATCATGACCTGAGCCGAAGGCAGTCGCTTAACCAACTGAGCCACCCAGGCGCCCTATCTAAGAGAAAGTTTTAAAAACTTTCGGCTTTCCATGTCTTCATTTCCTAGTTTTTAAATTAATCTCAAATTTCTTTGAATAGTGGAATTGTCAGGGTTCAGAGTTCAATATATATCAACTATGTTGACTATTTTATTTATGTAATAAATCACATATATCTGCAATCATTTTTTCCTTTTTTCTTTGTCTACCTGGACTGTCATGGACTAAGAGAAGAGCCAAAAATTTCTATTATTAATATCTTTGTTTTATTTTTCATTATATCTCAGAGATTTTTCCTTTATGAATGTTGATGGCATGTTATTTGATGAAAATATGTTAACAACATTTGTTATTATAAAGCTTTCTACTTTGCCTCATGTAATGCATTTCGCTCTCAATTAAACTTTACTTGATATGAAAACCATGATTCCTTGTCTTCAGTTTTCTAGTACACATCTGTCAATCATTTTGACACACTTTACCTTAGAGTGTCTTTTTGTTTATTAGAGTTAGGTTTTATTTTTGATCCATCTAGATTTTTTTTTCTTTCAATAAGTAAACGTAGCTTGTTTATGTTAAATAACAGGACAGAAATGTTTGGTCTCCATTCTCTTGTACTTTTTCAAAATTTCTACTATCTTCACATAACACAAAATTAACCATTTTAAATGAACAACTCAATAACATTTAGCATATTCACAATGTTGTGCTACTCTATTGTACTTGTAAATATCCTTTGTAGCATATTTTTAAAATACATTGTATAGATTTAATAAAATCTTTTACTATGTTCCCCTTGCTTGAGTGGCGGTGTATCTATCTTAAGCTTTTAATTTTTATTCTAATATTTATACCTAAAGCTTTATAGAATGCGTTTCCTCTGTTTCCTACCATTAGCAATATCATGTCCCACTATCCCAAAATACATATGTATTTATATCTTCATTGTAGACAGAGTTACTCAATCATCTATTGATTGGATGAAACTCATTCTTTTAAGAAAGGCCCATAAAAACAATTTTTTACCTGGTTCTTAGATGATCACATCATTGATCCATAACATTCCTTACTTGAAAAACAATTAGATTTTTTATAAAATCTTTGGCTCATGCCTTCTTTTCTAGGAAATTTCAAAGGTATTCCTCTACTTGCCTTTGTGTTTAATGGTGTCATGGAGAAGACTGAAACTAGCTTGGCCCTTTTCTACTTATAAGTGACTTTATCTCTTTACCTGGCCGCTTGAAGGATGACACCATTATCTTTGAAGCATACTATATTTACCAGGATGTGTGTTTGTTAATTTTCAGGTAAATTTTTATAGGACACAGTACTTCCAATATGTGATTCATATCCTCTTTTATTTTAGAAGTTAGGTCTTCAAATATTTGTTCTTTTCAATCATTTAGTTAACTTCACTGAACATCAATTATGAGTACTTTTTAATCTTGCTGATCTTCATGTCTATTGCCTTTCCTCTAATTCTTTTTAACTCTTATTATTTTCATTTTATATTGTCCTCTGTCTTTAACTTTTTTCTGAAATGCATATTCTCATTGTGATCCTCAAAATCTGTCCTTATTTTGGGATGGCTTCATTGCTGTTTTTTGCTTTTTTCTTGAGTTATGCCAACTCCTTTCATCTGTTTCTGCTGTTATTCACTTTTTTTTCCCTTGAGAATTTACACTTTTGCTTTATACACTGATTTCATAGAGGTGATTGCTTAATTCAGTTTATTTTTTGTATTTAAATAATAAAGTCATGGCAATTTTTTTTTTTTTAAAGATTTTATTTATTTATTTGACAGAGAGAGAGACAGCAAGATCAGGAACACAAGCAGGGGGAGTGGGAGAGGGAGAAGCAGGCCTCCCGCCGAGCAGGGAGCCCGAGGTGGGGCTCGATCCCAGGACCCCGGGATCATGACCTGAGCCGAAGGCAGACGCTTAACAACTGAGCCACCCAGGCGCCCCATGGCAATTTTTTAATCTGTTCCATCAGAACATTTGTTCTGTTGTGAATTTGTTTCTAGTTGCATGTAGCAGGAAAACCCCAAATGACAGTGGCCTCAAATAAAAATTTTCCTCACTTATGTGAAAAAAGTTGGTGGTAAACAGCCTGCAGCTGGTGAGGATCCACAAAACTATTAGTTACCCAGGGTCCTTCTAACTCACTGCACCTCATCCTGACCAGAACTTCAACCAGGAGGATAAGAGGAAAAGATACCACTTTCCTTTGAATTAAACATTTAAAAGTCCCACTAGTATTTCTGCTAATACCTCTTTCACCAAACTCAGTCAAGGGGCCAAGGGAAACTGGGCTTTGCAGTTTTTCAGCTGGGTGACCATGTGTCATTATAAATTAAAATTCTTTTGCTAAAAAAGTAGGTGGGATTAGATTTTGGTGGGGGGGTAAGGTTTTAGGGGCAACCACCACCACAATATCCTTCATCTGACATTTTCTTTTCTTGTTCGGCATCCCCCACCATTTTCCTTATTATTCTTCTTTTAAGGACTTTCTTTTTCTTTCTTTCTTTTCTCTTTCTTCTTTCTTTCTTTCTTTCTTTCTTTCTTTCTTTCTTTCTTTCTTTCTTTCTTTCTTTCTTTCTTTCTTTCTCACTCAGCTTTTTTCAGAAGTTTCATGTGGGCAATGAGCCATATCCTATGACTATTGTTTGCACAAAAATTTTTAGCCATTCTCCTATATAGCCAACAAGGATAAGTAGCCATGGATTTCTTACCCTCTAATATGAAGACTCCTTTCTGTTACTCTTGTTCTTGATGTCATTTACTATGGATTTGGGCTTCACACCTTAGTATGCTTCACAATTTCAGTAAGGGGATTTTTTTTGTTCTTCCTAAAATCTATAGCCACCACCTCCTCCCAATCAAGTCTTTTTTCTCCACTTTCTTTATGTGCTGACCTATTTTATTTCTTTTCTTTTGGACATTATTCCAGTATAGGGGAGGAAAAATAATTTCCCTTTACCCTTCTAGGTCCTTGGCTAAGATGCCCCTCCCAGTAATAAAAGACAGATTAACAGAGGGGAAAAAAACAAATAGAAGTTTCATAATATGTCTACCTCCTCTATATATGGGAGAGACCCAGGAAAATAGAGTAACTGTCCATAATGGCCCAAATCACTACCTTAAATACTATCTCCGGCTAAAGACAAAAGAAAGATGTTGGGGAGGGGGATGGAGACCCGTTATGGGAGGCTATCACAAAAAGCACAGTAAACAAGGGTATGGTGTTACATAGACTTGGGTAGGTTTCTTATCCACTGATAACAGTTTCTAGAGATTTGGACATCCTCCTCTTTCTGGTACAGAGAAAGAGACACCCTTACAAATGGAGACTTCACTTATAAATGTAAATGTCTCTTACAAAAGTGTAACTTTTATTCAGTTTTCAGAGCTTCTCCTGTGTGTAATTTCTTAAAAATAACCAGCTCAAGATAATCGTTATGCCAGAGACATATTTTAGGGTGGCAAATTCTGCTTCCCTTCATCAACTGTTTATGAATCCAGAGTTTTAGTTGACTCTTAGTTTTTCCCCCTAAAATAGATTTTTATATTTTTGTTTCACATCTCTTCATTGCTTACGAATAATTTCCAGGAAGACAATGATAAAATGCTGACATTTTGTCATGTATTCATACAGGAGATCAAAAATACTGCTTTTATAACCCACCCTATTATGGTTTTGTTACAGTGATACCAAGCATTTTCCTGGCCTTGATGATGAGTTTGCCCTTATTTATAGTTTTCTGGTGTCCTTTTCATTTTTGGTGATTTCCCAACTTGCTGTGGTGACTCTGAACAATGAGCTTTGCTAATTCATTCAGCAAATTTCCTTATATATCAGAACCAGATTTTTTTAAATTTTTATTTTTTTATTAACATATAATGTACTATTTATTTCAGGGGTACAGGTCTGTGATTCATCAGTCTTACACAATTCACAGTGCTCACCATAGCACATACCCTCCCCAATGTCCATCACCCAGCCTCCCCATCCCTCCCACCCCCCTCCCCTCCAGCAACCCTCAGTTTGTTGCCTGAGATTAAGAGTCTCTTACATGAACCAGATATTTTAATTCCTTGAAAGGGGTTACTTCTCCATTTTTTGGCTAATTTGGATTTCAAGTTCTGTTTTACAATATTTGTCCTATTTTTTAAATGTTTTCCTATTCTTTCCATTTTAGTTTAATTTCTTTGCTAAAAAAAAAAGCAGAGGCAAAACAGGAACAGAGAGGTCCTGCTTTGTCTCCGTCACCTATTAACATTATCTTTCCAATGCAGCATGCTATCCCTGTCTGTGAAGAAGAAACCCTGATTATATAGCAGGAATCCGGCTTTTCTTTTCTTCTCCTTCTTCTTCTTTTTTTTTTTTTTACAGTTTTTACATTTTTTTTTACATCTTACATTGTATTCTAAGCACTCACAAATGAAATGTACATCTCACAATTGGCTATCTTACCTAAGTGTTTATTCATTTTTAACAAATACTAGATGAATATAATAATTTAATATTTTATAAAGATGATTAGATTTCTCTATCACAACATTCTTATGCCAAACATTTTATTACAAATCTTTATTATTCATTCTCTTTATTACACCTCTCACTGTCATCCAGCCTCTAATACACAGAGAATCTTTCTGGACATCAGTGCTTTAAAGCTCTCTCTGAAACTCTATTTCCTGGTATTAACCATATTTATGCTTCTCTCTGCAGTCTAAATTGTAACTCCTGACTACCCTTGTCTGAATCATTCATTTGTATCTTCACAAGGCTACTATGTTGTTTACATATGTTGCTAAAAATCATTCTTTTCCCTAATATTTGCTCTCCCTCAACACTCCCTAGTTCTATTCATCTGTCTCTTTATCAAAATTTTAAACTGCAAAACCAAGTCTTTCTTCAAACAAAGGTTTAGATGGAAGCAAAAATGTGAAATGGTTACTTTCACCCTGCAGCTATTTTCCATATATATTTCAAATAGTATTTCCTTATCCATGAGCAGGTTTTGATTTACTCTTTCATCAAAGTTTAAGAGAAGGCAGAGGGGACACCTGCCACCTCAACAAGGAGAGCAAAATAATGTAGAAGTCAGTCCTGACCAGAGAGGAAGAAGAAGGCTGATGCTTCTGGCCAAGTGGTTTTTTATGCAATGAGAGGAGACAGGGATGAGAGACAGGAAAACCTGGGGTGCATTGCTTTGGCAGATTTCAGCCTAGAGAGGTGGAGGGCTGTTCAGTATGTTAGGGAGATGCCCAAGGCAGGGTACTTTCTCCTGAAATTGGATGTATGGTTCTGGAAGGAAAGGTACTATCTGTACCAGGAAGTCCTCCATGGAAATGAGGCAACTTCAGGACAGTTAGGCAGAGAGAAGGTGTCTCTTGCCCAGTTGCTTCTTCTTCAATTTCCTGCAAGTCTGCATGCTGAATTAAGAGCCAGCTGGCCTGCCAGAGTTCACAGTGGGGGAAAGCACAGGACTATCCACAGAGACTATGGCACTGACACCCCAGCTCAGGGGCTTCATTAAATATACGGTGGATACTCCGAGGCATCTTCAGGGCAAAAGGAAGAGAAAGGATGGGGAGTCAGCAGGGTAAGTCTCCTGAATTATGGCTGAGACAAGAAAAAAAAAAAAGTACCACTATTTTCTCAACCACAGACTTCAGTAGCCATGCAAAGAGAATACCCATGTAATAGGATTCTAGACTCAATTCCATTGTGTTGAGGGGGGGTGAAGTTCCCCACACATACAAGCAATGGTCTAGCACCAGTTCACCAGTTGGGTATACTAACATTTTTTTTTTTCATGTAGGCTCCATGCCCAGTATGGGGCCCAACATGGGGCTTGAAATCAGGACCCCCAGATCAAGAGCTGAGCTGAGATCAAGAGTTAGACACTTAACCGACTGAGCAACCCAGGCACTCTGGATATACTACCATTTAACTTAATTCTGACACTATCCATCTGGAAATAGTGTCAAATCCCACAGGGTAAAGGGTCAGTCCTACGAGACTGCCCCCTATTTCAGATGGTAATCTCAAGTCCAGGTTGTCACCTATGTTTCTGACCAATTGGCTATAAATCAGAGGTTTCCATGACCCTTTCCTTGGGTTCAGTTAATTTGCTAGAGTAGCTCACAGAACTCAGGAAACATATTCACTCACTTAATTACCAGTTTATTATAAAAGGATATGATAAAGCAACAGATGAACATCCAGAGGGCTGAGATGCATAAGACAAGGTGTGGGGAATGGGTGTAGAGGTTCCAGGCTCTCTAAGAGAACCATTATCCCACAATCTCCCCATATTCACCAACCTAAAAGCTCTATGAACCCTGTCCTTTCAGATTTTTAGGGAAACTTCATTACATAGGCACGATTAATTAAAGCATTGACCATTGGCAACTGATTCAACCTCTAACCCCTCTTCTCTCCTGGAAGGTCAAGGATATGGGACTGAAAGTTCCAACCCTCTAATCACAGGCTTGGTTCTCCTAGCAAATATCCTTTATCCTTAGGTGATTTAGGGGCATTCCAAAAGTCACCTCATTAACAAAACCAAAGACACCTTGGAATTTCTTCAAGGGTTTTAGAAGCTCTGTGCTAGAAGTGGGGATGATGAACAAATATGTATTTCTTTTTATAAATGACAATATCACACCAGGTACTCAATCAGCCCAAGTGTACCTCAGAAGATGCCAGCAAGAGCTCAATTACATATCAGCACAGAACCAAAGTATCCACTGAATGCCTTGATATCATGTATTTCCCTCCCCCTATGGTGCAATGCCATTTAGGAAAGGAGCACGGGGAGATGGGAGCTCTCTGTTAGCTGACCAATCAATCCAGAGCAATGATGCTAACCAGAATCGTCATTTATATCGTTAGATTGGATGAAATTCCGAAACTGGTTCAACTAATTGTATGTGTGTGTGTGTTTGCTTCTACTTACAAAGTTGGCAGTGGCTCCTGAGAAAGATCAGGGAAGTTTTAGGGAAACAAAGGAGCTACCATTTTTTCTTGCCTTTCTCTGGTTTATTTTGGTTTTTTATCTTTTTTTTCTTAATATGGAGGATGGTTTAAATAAATATGCAACATCTCTAGAAAGATGATGGCAAAGGTGTTCTGATTAAATCTGTGGTACGGGGTATACACTTATTTTCATATATTTTTCCAACAAAATTACTTTTATTTATACTTCCTTTTTAATTTGTATTTATTTTTTAGTTTTTATGAAATATTTTCCAAGAGAGAACACTGGAAAAAACATAACAAATACCAATATCTGTGCTTTTCACTTTTGTTTCTATAACTCAACAGCAGCAATCCTATCTTATACAATCTTCCATTAAGTTATCTTATTTTTTTCACTTACATTATTTGTCAAGTAAGTGCTGTAATATTTTTGTATTTATTAACTTAAAAGCATCCTTATTAATGAATGTTCTTTTAACTTTTAATCTTATATTGGGAGAGTTATTAATTTGGTTAGCTCACTGGTTATAATTGCATAAGCTTTGAGTGGTCTAATCTAATCTCATTTTTCTTTATAAGCTGTTATTTTTAACAGGTGATTTTACAGAATACCTGTTTGTTCATTTTGACAAGAACTTCTACATTAGATTACTTGAAAAATGCCTATATGTAAAATTAGAAAAGGGGAACTAATCAGTGAGTAGCCATCTCTACTTCTGTTCTCAAAACCAGAACAAAACAGCATCTTTCTTGCTCAGATCTAGAGTCATTCCAGCTAGTAGTGCTCCACCTCACTTCCTAGATCTTCTTTCTCATATATATATATATATATATATATATATATATATATATATATATATA